>NC_057810.1:79486829-79488508 GCF_018294505.1 Triticum aestivum | reverse complement strand
CGGGAGGGTAGTCATTTCCGGTCTTCTTGGCCTTTTTGCCTTTGCGACGACTTTCTGTGTCCTGCTTCGCCTCATCATCATCATCATCATCATATATAGCGTGAAGCTCCTGCCTGATGCCCATTGATTTCAAGTCTGCCCTTGCTTTCGGCCCATCTTTGGTCCTCTCTGGCATGTTGAGCAGGGTACCAAGCAGACTCTCGCACACGTTCTTCGTGATATGCATGACATCAAGGCTGTGAGGCACACGGTGGATCTTCCAGTATGGCAAGTCCCAGAAAACAGACCTCGTTTTCCATACCTTCAGCAGCGGCTCTGGCGCCTTTTGCTTCTTTCCCGGCAGTGGGCAGTCTTTCCAATTTTTCAACAGCTTGTCTATTTCCTCGCCGCTCCTCGTACACGGGCGTTTTCGGGGTTCGGTTTCACCATCGAACAGATCCTTGCGTTTCCTCCACGGGTCATCGTCGCGAAGCCACCTTCAATGTCCCATGAACACGGTTTTCGAAGACCCGGGATCTCTATCTAGCTGGCGATACATTGTGTCATCCATGCACCTTACGCATCCAGAAAATCCGTGGACTACCTGCCCCGCAAGATATCCGTAACCGAGATAGTCGTGCACCGTCGTGAGCAGTGCGGCTCTCATAGGGAAATATTCTTTCTCTGCAGCGTCCCACGTATTGGCTGGCATTTTCCACAGCATGTCAATCTCCTCTTTCAGCAGCCCCAGATACAAATTGATGTCATTCCCTGGTTGTTTCGGCCCTTCAATTAGCATACTCATGTGAATGTACTTCCTCTTCATGCACAACCAGGGGGGAAGGTTGTACATCCACACGAACACATGCCAGGTGCTATGTGTGCTTCTCTGGGTGCCAAATGGATTGACTCCATCGGTGCTCGCGCCCAGCATGATGTTCCTTGGATCGTTCCCAAATTCTGGGTATTCGAAGTTCAACGCTTGCCACTGGCTCGCATCCTTAGGGTGACTCAGCATCTTGTCTTTTTTAGCTATCTCCGGATCATTTGCGTCATCTTCTCGCTTCTTCTCATCCCTATCCGCGTGCCAACGCAGGAGCTTTGCTACCTTAGGGTCCGCGAAATACCGCTGCAGAGGAGGAGTGATCGGAAAGTACCACACCACTTTTCGAGGAGCTTTCTTCCTCTTCTTGTATCGAGTGACACCGCACACCGGACATATGGTAGACTCCGCGTGCTCATCCCGATAAATGATGCAATTGTTCATGCACACATGGTATTTCACGTGCGGTAAATCCAGAGGACACAGGATTTTCTTTGCCTCCTCCAAACTAGTCGGGCACTTGTTCCCCTTGGGAAGACGTTCGTGCCAGAATGACATGTTCTCGTCGAAGCATGCGTCGGTCATTTTGTGTTTTACCTTCATCTCCAGAGCCATGAGCGTTACTTTCAGGCGGGTATCCTCGGGCCTGCATCCTTCATACAGTGGAGTAACCGTGTCTAACTCAAGTTGATCCATCTTGGCTTTCTCTCGGGCGGCAGCTCTTGCGTTATCCATCTGCTTGAGAAGCAGCTCTTGAATATGAGGGTCCTGCACCCAGCCCATCGATGGTCCAGCGTCGTCTGCTCCGCCGGCATCATCATCATGTCCTGCATCTTCTACATGATGACTGTGTACAGCATCACCGTTGTGATCATCT